>NW_026652277.1:82684396-82718302 GCF_009828535.3 Hylobates moloch | reverse complement strand
TTTTACATTTGCTGAGGAGAGCTTTACTTCCAACTATGTGGTCAATTTTGGAATAGGTGTGGTGTGGTGCTGAAAAAAATGTATATTCTGTTGACTTGGGGTGGAGAGTTCTGTAGATGTCTATTAGGTCCACTTTATGTAGAGCTGAGTTCAATTCCTGGATATCCTTGTTAACTTTCTGTCTCGTTGATCTGTCTAATGCTGACAGTGGGGTGTTAAAATCTCCCATTATTATTGTGTGGGAGTTTAAGTCCCTTTGTAGGTCATTGAGGACTTGCTTTATGAATCTGGGTGCTCCTGTGTTGGGTGCATATATATTTAGGATAGTTAGCTCTTCTTGTTGAATTGATCCCTTTACCATTATGTAATGGCCTTCTTTGTCTCTTTTGATCTTTGTTGGTTTAAAGTCTATTTTATCAGAGACTAGGATTGCAACCCCTGCCTTTTTTTGTTTTCCATTTCCTTGATAGATCTTCCTCCATCCCTTTATTTTGAGTCTATGTGTGTCTCTGCACGTGAAATGGGTTTCCTGAATACAGCACACTGATGGGTCCTGACTCCTTATCCAGTTTGCTAGTCTGTGTCTTTTGATTGGAGCATTTAGCCCATTTACATTTAAAGTTAATATTGTTATGTGTGAATCTGATCCTGTCATTATGATGTTAGTTGGTTATTTTGCTCGTTAGTTGCTATAGTTTCTTCCTAGCCTCGATGGTCTTTACAATTTGGCATGTTTTTGCAGTGGCTGGTACCGGTTGTTCCTTTCCATGTTTAGTGCTTCCTTCAGGAGCTCTTTTAGGGCAGGCCTGGTGGTGACAAAATCACTCAGCGTTTGCTTGTCTGTAAAGTATTTTATTTCTCCTTCACTTATGAAGCTTAGTTTGGTGGGATAAGAAATTCTGGGTTGAAAATTCTTTTCTTTAAGAATGTTGAATATCGGCCCCCACTCTCTTCTGGCTTGTAGAGTTTCTGCTGAGAGATCAGCTGTTAGTCTGATGGGCTTCCCTTTGTGGGTAACCCGACCTTTCTCTCTGGCTGCCCTTAACATTTTTTCCTTCATTTCAACTTTGGTGAATCTGACAATTACGTGTCTTGGAGTTGCCCTTCTCGAGGAGTATCTTTGTGGCGTTCTCTGTATTTCCTGAATCTGAATGCTGGCCTGCCTTGCTAGATTGGGGAAGTTCTCCTGGATAATATCTTGCAGAGTGTTTTCCAACTTGGTTCCATTCTCCCCATCATTTTCAGGTACACCAATCAGACGTAGGTTTGGTCTTTTCACATAGTCCCAAATTTCTTGGAGGCTTTGTTCATTTCTTTTTATTCTTTTTTCTCTAAACTTCCCTTCTCTCTTCATTTCATTCATTTCATCTTCCATCAGCGATACCCTTTCTTCCAGTTGATCGCATCTGCTACTGAGGCTTCTGCAATCTTCGCGTAGTTCTCGAAACTTGGCTTTCAGCTCCATCAGCTCCTTTAAGCCCTTCTCTCCATTGGTTATTCTAGTTATCCATTCTTCTAATTTTTTTTCAAAGTTTTTAACTTCTTTGCTATTGTTTTGAATTTCCTCTCGTAGCTCAGAGTAGTTTGATCGTCTGAAGCCTTCTTCTCTCAACTCATCAAAGTCATCCTCCATCCAGCTTTGTTCCGTTGCTGGTGAGGAACTGCGTTCCTTTGGAGGAGGAGAGGTGCTCTGTTTTTTAGAGTTTCCAGTTTTTTTGCTCTGTTTTTTCCCCATCTTTGTGGTTTTATCTACTTTTTGTCTTTGATGATGGTGATGCACAGATGGGTTTTTGGTGTGGATGTCCTTTCTGCTTGTTAGTTTTCCTTCTACCAGACAGGACCCTCAGCTGCAGGTCTGTTGGAGTTTACTAGAGGTCCACTCCAGACCCTGTTTGGCTGGGTGTCAGCAGCGGTGGCTGCAGAACAGCGGATTTTCGTGAGACCACAAATTCAGCTGTCTGATAGTTCCTCTGAAAGTTTTGTCTCAAGAGGAGTACCCGGTTGAATGAGGTGTCAGTCTGTCCCTACTGGGGGGGTGCCTCCCAGTTAGGCTGCTCAGGGGTGAGGGACACACTTTAGGAGGCAGTCTGTCCGTTCTCAGATCTCCAGCTGCGTGCTGGGAGAACCACTACTCTCTTCAAAGCTGTCAGTCAGACAGGGACATTTAAGTCTGTGGAGGTTCTTGCTGAGTTTTTGTTTGTCTGTGCCCTGCCCCCAGAGGTGGAGCCTACAGAGGCAGGCAGGCCTCCTTGAGCTGTGGTGGGCTCCACCCAGTTCGAGCTTCCTGGCTGCTTTGTTTACCTAAGCAAGCCTGCGCAATGGCGGGCACCCCTCCCCCAGCCTCGCTGCTGCCTTGCAGCTTGATCTCAGACTGCTGTGCTAGCAATCAGCAAGACTCCGTGGGCATAGGACCCTCTGAGCCAGGTGCGGGACACAATCTCCTAGTGTGCCGTTTTCCAGGCCCGTTGGAAAAGCGCAGTATTAGGATGGAACTGACCCGATATTCCAGGTGCCGTCTGTTTCCCCTTTCTTTGACTAGGAAAGGGAACTCCCTGACCCCTTGCGCTTCCCGAGTGAGGCAATGCCTCGCCCTGCTTCGGCTCGCGCACAGTGCGCTTCACCGACTGTCCTGCACCCACTGTTAGGCACTCCCTAGTGAGATGAAACCGGTACCTCAAGCAGAAATGCAGAAATCACCCGTCTTCTGTGTCGCTGGGGCTGGGAGCTGGAGACCGGAGCTGTTCCTATTAGGCCATCTTGGCTCCACCCCCTCCATTTTAACCATTTTAAAGTGCACAATTCAGTGTCATTAAGCACATTCATGATGTCATGTAACTATCACCAATATCTAGTTTTAGACATCACTTTAAATGGGAGTATCACACCCAGCTAGATAGTCACTCTCATTCTTCCGTGCTGCCAGTTCCTAGCAACTGCTTATCTGTTTTTTCTCACTAGGAATTTACCTATTCTGGATATTTCATATAAATGGGATCATAAATACGTGACCTTTTCTGTGTGTCTTCTTTTACTTAGCATAATGTTTTAAAGGTTTCTCCATGTATCAGCACTTCATCCCTTTTTATAGTTGAATAATATCCCATTGCATGGTTATATCACATTTTGCTTATCTATTCAGCTATTAATGGACACTTATGCTATTTCTACTTTTTGGCTAGTGTGAACAGCGCTGCTATGAACATTTGTATACATATATTTGACTACCTGCTTTTGATTCTTCCAGGTATCTTGAAGTGAAATTTCTGGGTGATATGGTAATATTTAAAAAATCATTGCCACTTCCAAGATACTGATTATTTGGCCTTTGGTATTAGGGTAAAACTGGCCCCATAAAACGAGTCAGGGAATATTTCCTCCTCTTCGATGTTTTGGAAGAGCTTGAAAATGACTGGTTAAATCTTTAAATGCTAGGTAGAATTCACCAGTGAATGCGTCAGGTCCTAAACTTTTTGTGTTATAAGTTTTTGGTTATGATTGTAATCTCTTTACTTGTTATAACTCTGTTCAGATTTTCTATTTATTCTTGAGTCAGTTTTGGTAGTTTGTGTGTTTCTAGGAATTTGTCTATTTTAATGGGTTTACTTAAGTTGTTAGTGTACAATTGTTCATAGTGTTCTCTTATAATCTTTTTTTAAAGCTTCTGTAAGGTTAGTGGTAATTTGTCTCCACCTTCATTTCTGATTTTAGTTATTTCTCTCTTTTCTCTTTTTGTCTTAGCCTAGCTACAAGTTTGTCAATTTTGCTTTTAATTTGAAATAACTAAATTTTGGTTTCCTTGATTTTTCTCGGTTGTTTTATTTTATTTATCTCCTCTCTAAGCTTTATTGCGTTCTTTGTTATACCAGTTTTGGGTTTAGTTTGCTATTTTCTGTCTAGTTCCTTAAAATGTAAATTTAAGTCATTGATTTGAGATCTTCTCTCTTGTTTAATGCCTGCATTGACAACTATAAATTTTTATCTGAACACTGCCTTCTCTCACTTCTGTAAGTTTTGGTGTGTTTAGTTTTGTTTTCATTCCTCTCAAAGTATTTTTAAACTTCCCTATGATTTCTTCTTTGACGCATTGGTTGTGTAGGAGTATGTTGTTTTATTTGCATATATTTGTGCATTTTTCAATGTTCTTTCTGTTATTGAGATCTAGTTCAGTTCCAGGTAATAGGAGAAGATGCTGTACTTTGTATGATCTCAGTTTTAAAAAATTTACTAAGACTTGTTTTTTGGCCTTAACATATGGCCTATCCTAGAGAATGTTCCATGTACACTAAAGAAGAATATGTATTCTGCTGTCGTTGGGTGAAGAGTTCTTCTAATAATATGTGTTGTTCAAGTCCTGTATTTTCTTGTTCATTTTCTGTCTAGTTGTTGTATCCATTATTGAGAGTTGAGTACTGAAGTCTGTAACTATTATTATAGAACTTTCTATTTATCTCATAAATTCTGATCAATTTTACTTTATCTATTTTGGGTCTGTCTTGTTATGTGCAAATATATTTATTATATTTTCTTGATGGGTTTAACTTCTTATTAATACATAATGTGCCTCCTTATCTCTTGCAAGAATGTTTGTCTATTTTGACTCGTATTTATACAGACACCCCAGCTCTCTTTTGGTTGATGTTTACATGCGATATCTTCTTCTTCAGTCTTTTTGCTTTCAAACTCTTTATGTTTTGGGATCTGAAGTAAATTGCTTGAAGAAGCATATAGATGAATCATGTTTTTTATTTGTTTTGTTTTACTATATTATGCCAATCAATGCTTTTTAATTGGGGAGTTTAATCAACCTATATTTAATGTAATTAGGGATAGGGAAGAACTTTATTCTGCCATTTTAGTTGTTTTCATATGCCATATATCTTTTTTTGTTCCTCAGCTCCTCTTTTACTGCTTTCTTTCCTCCTTAAATAATTTTTGTAGTATACCTTTCTTTTTTCCCTTATTTCCTTTTCTGTGTAGTTTTATATTTTCTTTTATTTTGGGTTGACATGTAATAATTTTCTGTATTTATGGTAGATAGAGTGATTTTTGATGCATGTATACAATGTGTTGAGCAAACCAGGGTAGTTCATATATGCATTACCTCAAACTTTTATTATTTCTTTGTATTGAGAACATTCAAAATCCTCTTTTCTAGCTAAATGGGGAGGGAAAAGATATAGATGATAGGAACAGAGTTTTTAAATACTACTTACGCTACAGTTAGTGAAAATGCTAGTGCATATCACCTATGCCAGAGTCAAACTTCATTAAAATTACAAATATTTAGACTAATAGTTAAATATTTATAAAATGTTTAATGTGAAAACACTAACACTTTTTAAGGTCACTAATAAATGAGATTTTCTCATCTAAAGCTTTTAGTTCACTTTCCTTGATTAATAAATACATATTATTCCTATGGCAGGTAAACAGGAATACATAGCACTTCCGTGGCAATATTAATTACCTACGTGAAAACGTAGGTAAGCCCCTAAATAGCTACCACCAAGATCAAGATATACAGCATTTCCTGCACTCTTGTCTGTGAGTGGATTATATTTCTATTATTAAAAAGACACGACACAAAAAGAAACTCACAACTGTTCATTCAGTCTGTGGTTCTCTGTGTTGTATTCTACCTTGTCATTTTTGATGAATATTAGAAAGCTTATGTATGTCAGGCAGGATTTTGTATGGTATTAAAACAAAAACCTAAGATATCCACATCAGAAAATAGGGGATGTAAAGCTCATAAGTGTTTTTGGTGATTTAACCAAGTATTGGCTCTATTTTCCTATGGCAGTATGTGTCCGTTAAGTGAGTAGTAACATATATTATGCTAAAATAAAGTTCTGTCATAAAATAAGGCTAGGAAACCCTGTGTTGAATAAAATATAAAAGACTTCTCAGAGTCTTCAATCAATTAATGTACACTGCAAATCTAGAAGCATTTTATAAACTTATTTGATTATGAAAACATTTTATAAAAGAAAATACTTAGGGAAAAATTTGGAATATATTTTTAAAAACCTATTTTTTGTTTACATTGAAAATGTTATTTTACTATTTGCCTTTGATTATTCTATCCTAACATAAACTTCTCTATCATACATCAGCATTATATGTAAGTCAATAAATTAAAAAGATGTAAACTAAATTTAAATTTTAAACATAAATAGATAAATAGGGTTTTGGTGGTACAGCATTTTCCCCAAAAAAATTATAAGTGAAACCTCAAAATGTATAAGAATAAAATAAAATTACCCTCTTTGGTCCAACCTGTCTCTCTCTGCATATCCCACCAATTGTCATTTTGAGATGCTTATTTAGAAACCTAGATTTCCATGTAAAAGTTTCAGAAAGCAACAACTTCATACCACCAGCTTAAAGAGCTGATGTTTTGAGAGTGACCTGCAACCTCAAGGATGCAAAGCAGATTGATAGTAGTATAGGAAGGAGAACACAAGGTCCTGCTTTAACTTCATTGCTTATTTCATGATATCCAATTGGTGCACAATCTAATTTAAAGAACTAGCTTATATTAAATGGAATATAAAGCACATTCTTTAAAGAAAAGTGAATTCTTTTTATATTAGTAACTAAAAGTGAAATTTGACATTTTCTTAAACCAATTAAATAGAAGCGTGTTTTCTTAAAGATGATTGATTTTGATTATGACTTTAAATCTGCTTCAATCTTTGTGATTTCTAAAAGTTATTTTCTATTTCTTAAAGCAAATGCATTGGATGGATTGGGCTTCTTTTAAACACAAAATGAAGATAATCTAGTTGATTTGATAGGTTCAGTATTCATAATTAAAATACTATAAAAATATATCAGGAAAATAATGGCTGAATGTTCTTATAGCTAGTTTTTTCTATTTACAAGGGGCTGCAAAAAATTTCGGTTTAATCACTAATAAAGCAGGGAGCAAATGCAGCAAATATGATCTACTGGTGGCCAAAAAATATTAAACCCATTATTTTTTGTTTGTTTATTTTGTATATGCTAGAACTATATATTGGTTCTCTCCTTGGAGTAACACAAAACATGAAAACATACATTGATAACTTGTGAAAGATATTAACACTTTCAGTTTGCAGCTGCTGTGCAAAAGAAATGTCACTTTTAAAAGTATTTTTTAAACTTGAAGTCTACACAATTTTCTGTATGTTACTACTAGCTCATTGGGAAAATACTAATAACTGACACACACAATTATGTCAGGTAATTAACCAGAAGTCCATTAAATCAGTCATATTTCAAATATTGCAATGGATATGCGACTGTAATCCTTGTCTGCACTAGCTCTTACTAACAGACTTATATTTTTAAACTATGGTTTTTAGCTTTTGGGTGCCATCTTTTCTAATTATTTTAAGTACAAACTTACTGACAAGTTTATACTACGTTGTTGTAATTCAGAAGAAGTATTTGAAGTATAAATCCTTAACCAATGTGTTTTATGGTCTGAGGGTTCTGGGTCAGTATCCTGAGTACCGTGTCCTGGCTTTGTCATGAATTAGCTTCAAACTAGTGTAACTCGGTTCTGTACTTTAAATTACATGCTTAATGTTTCTGTCTTTTTGAGATAATGCTCACAGTTGATTCTTTCTGCTTTCCTCTAACAGCTCCATGTCACTGGATATGTTTTTCTCCCCATACTCATCCTTATTCTAGAGTGGAGTCCTTTTTCACACCGCTTTTGAAGTTCTTGCTGGTGTCAAGCTAGAATAATAGGACTGAATCTTTAGTATGATGAAAGAAAGTTAATAAGATTCAATTAGCACAATAGCACACTGAAATTATTCCATAAGAGTTATTCAATATTAACAAGAAAGACATGCTCATTTTGTAAACATTTCACTTTGATGCCTGAAGAATTTGAAATGTCACCAGTTCTAATCCATCTCTACTCTCTGCCTCAGTGTCCAGATCCGAAGTACTGCATTCCATTTTCAGTATTTACTGAAAATTAGGACTACAAGGAAAGAAGAGGAGTAAAAGATCCCTAAGCCTCCATGGGAAAGAGAAAAACAAGGGGAAGAGAACAAAGAGAAAGGATGATAACGGAAAGGGAGAACATGTGGATGATTTGAAAGTAGATAGGGAAAATAAAGAATTGCTCTATACTGTTACTCAGGACTAGTAATAGATTGAACATTGATGGACTAGTAATAGATTGAACAATGATTGACTATGTGTTATGTACTGTCATGTTCAATTATGCTCATAACTCTCAGCCTTTATAATAACCACTCCCAGGTCAAGGTGGTGGTTCCATTTCTAAGTGTGTTAATATTTAATTGAATGTTAGAGAACAAATATATCTCTATTGAAATAACATATTAAGCAGCTAATGTGTCCAAAACAGTTGAGAACCATCTTCTCATAAGAATATTATAATTCTGTTTACTCTGCTTATGAGGCTTTTATGTTCATTGCAGCTCTATTCACAATAGCAAAGGCATGAAATCAATCTAAATGCCAATCGATGATAGAGTGGAAAAAAATGTGGTGCATATACACAGTGGAATAGTATGCAACCATAAAAAAGAATGAGATCATGTCCTTTGCAGTGATATGGATGGAGATGGAGGCCATTATCCTTAGCAAACTAAGGAACAGAAAACTGAATACCTCATGTCCTTGCTTATAAGCGGGAGCTAAATGATGAGAACATATGGACATATAGAAGGAAACAACACACACTGGTTCCTTTTGGAGGATGAAGGTGGGAGGAGGGAGAGGATCAGGAAAAATCACTAATAGGCACTAGGCTTAATATCTGGGTAATGAAATAATCCATACAACGGACCCCCATGACGTATCTTAACCTATGTAACAAACCTGCACTTGTACCCACTAAATTTAAAATAGAAGTTAAAATAAAATAATAAAATAAAATAAAGGATATTATAATTCTAACAGCATCTTGTCATATTCAACAGAAATTTCTCCATTTTTGTCAGAAGTGGATATTGCATCCACCAAGAGCTCTCTCTCTCTCTCACAATTTGACTATTTTTATAACCTTCTTCTTTCATGGCATTTCTCTTAGTTTCTTGAATTGCACGCTTTCTTTCTCACCAAAAGCAAACTCTCTGGCATTTTGGATCACAGTTAGTTACCATCTCTCAATATCCAATATAACTAATGGTCTCGAGTTTTTCAACACTCAACTCCGTGGAAATAACTATGCACAATTTTTTTTCTAGTAATGTTATACAAGTTTATGGTGTCTAAGGGAAATTATCTTTAAAAGAAAAAAACAAAATGACATGATTTACTATCCTATTTGGAACAATGAAACACATTTCCATTTGATAGCTAAGTCCAACTGCAATTTGCCTAGATGAATTTGCTTTGCTAAGGAAAGATAAGAAAATTAAATTTTTGTGTGAATGAGACAAGTGACTCTAGAAGCTCAGGTATAGAAAAATAGTTAATATTCTAAAGAAACAAATATGTAATCTGGAAAAAGATATAAAATACTACAAGTTAAGCTATAATGCTTAAAATTTAAATCCATAACTATAATAAATTATCAAAATTTATACAACTAATGAAATTTTGTGTCATATTAAATTCAATATAACAAAAACAGAAGTTGTAAGCCTAACACTGTTCTACACATATGAAATAATGTAATATTACTTCGGATGGATATTCTTTTATAGCATTAAAACATATTCAGGTGAAATGTGACATTATCATTTATTATAGGATACTAAATCCTGAACTTTAGGTTATTTTTAAAAATTTGCTATGTATAGCCTTCTTAATTCTATAATCATCTTCTATGCATTAGGACACTCTTAAAAATGCAAGAGGAATTTTAAATTCAGGGTCCGTTAGTCTAGAATTATGATTCTAAATCTAGACTAGATCTAAATGAACATTTACTTCCGTTCTTTTGATTTAACTACGATCTTGCCTTCATATTGAGCTGAAATGGAAAGAAGGCATTTCATTCTTTCATTTATTCAAAAACATTTATCAATTATATATTAGGTTCAACAGACTGAAATAAATACAAAGGAAAATAAAGCGGCATTTTTGACTCAATAGTAAAAGAGCTAAGGTATGAGGATAATAATTCCGATAAAGGGAAAAAGAAGATATTTGATGTAGGTGGGGCAGAAGCGCAAGCCTCTTTAAGTGATGCAGATTGTTTCTGGCTGAGAGCTTCAAAGATTACCCTGGAGGAGACGAGGTTCAAGATGACATTAAAGGAAGTAGACAGGCCGTTTTAAATGGAGAAAAGGTGTAGAGCGAGTAGGCCAGTGACTTGGGAATGTTTAGGAAAGAGCAAATATTTAAGTTTAAATAGTGCTTTAGGCTTGTTAAAAGCAGGGGCAGATTGGTGCAAGATTCTGAAGGTCCCTAAAGAGTAGCCTAGAGAGAATGAAGTTTTACTTTTTTAGGCAGTAGGGAGTCGCCAAAGGCTGGAGAAAAGTTTGGTTGATTAGAGCTGTGCTGTACTAAGATGACTCTCTGGCTGCCACTGTCACACCTAAGTCAGATCATGCCAACCCTCTGACCTGAACCCTGCAGTGACCATCCATCTCATTCACAGTAGAAGAAGAGTTGAGGTCCAGGATCCTCCCACTCTCTTTTTTACTCAGGAAATTCAGCCACGCTGGCATCTGTGCTAACCCAGATTCATAGCATTGTTTCTGGCTGTCCTCAGCCTGGGATGCCCTCCTCTCTCACAGCCACATGTCTCACTCTCTCTACTGTGAATTTTTTGCTCCAACATTACTTCTCAATGGGCAAATCTGACCACAATTATAACACTCTTCTCCACTGGGATCCCCATCCCTGGGATCCCTACTATAAAAGGCCCCACATATCACAAACACACAAAATAAATTTACTAAAATGCCCATGGGTGCCTCTGTCACTCAGGATCCAGTATCTAGTGCTGCTACATGATAACCCACAACCCCAAACATCTTATCCTGTGACTAGCAGCATTCAGTCTAGTGATTGCCTGAATGAGCAGAAACTTTGCGGGATGTGTCAGTCATAACTTCAAATACGGATGCTGCTTTAGAGTAGGAGGAAGACTTGAATAGAGAACTCACGTAAGAGAAATGATTCATTTATTAACTTGTCAAGTTCATTTTTTTAAGATAATATGAATGCTGTTTCTTGTATAAAGAAGTATAACTTTCTTGTAGCGACAAACATCCACTTGCTTGCTTTGCTTTGTTTTCTAATTTGTATTCCAGATGTACTCACAAATGAGCCTGGCATTTATAAAGAGCAGTTGAGAAACAGTCTGCAATACTAAGTACTTCATATCACTTTAAAATTTTAAATACATATTTCTACAAATATGTATATGCCCATATATAATCTAAACAATATATATGACGTGTGTGTGATACTGATTATATGTGGATAGAGATACTGCTTCAAAAAGTTACAAAAATACAATAAAATGGTAGAAATTTATAAGAAAATTAAAATGTCTATAATATTTTCTGCTTAATGACATTTTATCGTGTGACCTAGTTATTGTGTTTGAACATATGTAAAGTTATTTGTTCATTTTAAATGTAAATATGGCTTTAAGTATTTCCTCAACAAATATAGTTGTTACTTTCTTAACAGAGCAGATTCTTCAAACTGAAATTCCTCTTAAAAGAAAAAAAAAACTATCCAAAAACTTCAGTGGCTCAGTAATAATTGCCTAGTCAGCCATTACTATCAATAAAATGTAAATAATGTGGAAATTCTGATTTTATGAACATAACTAGTGATTTTGTTGAAATGAAGACAATAAAAATAAATTTTATGAAACAAATGCACAATAAATTATATATGTATTTTTAATTACTCATCCAAACATCAGTGACCTATCAATCAAACACCCAGACATGTGCAATAAAAAATAAATTTAGAAGTTTTGATATTTTGCTTAATTTTAATCAAATAAAATCATTGCTCAATATATGTAAAAATTTTATTATGACGATATTTTATCAAGATGAGATGACAAATGTAATTCATATAATAGTTTGTCTGCTTGATTTACGAATTTTAAATATTTAGACGAAAGGCATGAGAATTTCCACAGATTGCACTGGCATTGCAGAAGTGAAAGATGGAACTGCAGATTTCCTAAAGAATTACACTTCTTTCCTAAAAATCTTGGGTTATGGATACATATGGGGTCTTGAGAAAGAGTCATATAGGGGAAAACGATCAGATAGTTTCTGCCTCTGTTTTTCCTTTGAAAGAGAGGTAGGGTCGCACACAAGATTCTACCAAGACCTGACATTTTAAAAAATGCAAATTTCAGCACCACAAATGAGCAAATAACAAAATAAATATTTACTAGGGAGATGGTAACTAATGTTTGTTGAGTATGCCAAGAAAAGCTCTGCTCTGAATTATTATGTGACAGGAACAATTCTAGGCACAATACATGTTATACAATTTAACAACAAGAAAACACTGTGAAGTAGGAGGGCATTATTCTCATTTTTAAAAAGAGAACACTCTAGATAGAATGGTAAGTAATTTTTTAAAATCCTAGTTATCTCACTTGGGCTTTGTTATTCCTTGATTACTTTTCTTCCTATTTTTTTTCCTAATATTCCATGGGCCTCAGGGCCTCATCTCCCTCTCTCCTTCTCTATGTAAATGCCTCAATTCCAAAAGATATTTTTTCTAAGTCTCACTGTATTGAAATAGTAATATGTGATATCTCTGACCTTCTTCTTTCCAATTGTTCCCTAAGAGACCACATTCTTTCATTTTAAGGGTTAAACTGTGAATCATTACAGAGAGGTAAAAAGAAAGGTAATAGCAAAATGAATAAACATAGGCAGCCTATAAAATTTATGAAGATTTTTACTGTCATATTGTCATAGTGCCCAGTTTGTAGTTCTTTTCTTCCTATGAGGTAATAAATGTTCAACTTCGATCCTCAGTTTTTTTATTATTTGTTTTTGTTGTTTTTAGTTTTTATTTTTTTTGTTTTGTTTTGTTTTCATTTTTGTTTTGAAGGTGAGATTCAGCATTCTCGCTCTTCCCACACTGTTCCTTCAAAGTTCAATCACTGCCATTAGGAAAAGATCCTTAAAAAATCTTCCTTGTGGTGGACCTTCTCCCTAGTGTGCATTTACTCAGAGGAGAACATAATAATCAATTCCGGCAATGTAATTGGTCTTCATATTGTCTCACGTGGGCTTCTTGCATCTCGATGAACCTCTGGACTAGGTGACTCCCAAGTTCAATGCACCTCAGTCTGGTTTAGGAAAGATCCCTCCAGGGCATTTTCTCATAGCCACAAAGCAAATTGGTAAAGTAAAAGCTTTATTTATCACGCCCAAAGCTGTTCTCATTCTTTCACATTTCCAGTCTCTAATGTATTGACTCTTTCAAGCCCTTCAGGCTGTGTTGGAGTCTGCGACCCAAGCAACTGACTGCTGCTGACAGTTTCCTGTGTGCCCTTCAGCTCTTGGGCCTATCACATGACACAAACCAGCATGGAGGAGGCCTCACAGAGTGCTTGGGATTATTCTCCGTGCAGTGAATGATAGTGATCACCCATGAATATCTGTAGGTCCCCATTTAGAAGGCTACATCCTAAGCACACAGAAAGCATAAAGGCTGGTGGAGAGAGAGCAATGGGAATATAACACGTCTTTTTGAGCATTCTAGATTTCCAACATATGTATAACTGAGTGCTGTTTCATGGTGAAAATGAAGGCTGAAGAGCTCCAACCGAGCTGCAGCTGCAGGGAGAATTTGTTGCATGGGGGTGTAGGCAGGAGTCAAGCCATAAAAGTATAATCCTGTGTTCCTAACTTCTACTTTGGTTTAGCCATGGAATTGGGAAGTATTCAAGTAACATTTCCTAAGATTCTAATTTTTGAGATTTCTCTGAATGTATGATTTGAATATTCACTTGAAAATCCAGTGTTTCAACTTTATTAGGAAAACTTGAGGAATAATTTTAACTGTTAATTTTTCTTCCTTTTAGAAGTAAGCTCATAGGATATTTATGTCAGTGTATTTTCCAATAATAAAACACAATAATGAACTTAAAAAATAGTACATCCACTCGGGGAGGCCTGGGTTCAAATTCTGGCTTTGTTTTTATTATGTGACATTGTATAACTTCTGTTCTAGGAATCTCAGTTTCTTTAAGTATAAAATGAAAATCATGTAATATGACTGACAGATTTTGTAAAATAATGTGTCAAAGTGCCTATTACAGTGATCCTATTACATAGTTAGCATTTAGTAAATATTAGTCAAATATGAATTTGACTATTCTGGAGATAAGATAAAGTATTTATGAAGGACCTACAATGAGCTAGACAGTGGGGTTCCAAAAATAGAAATATTCTGTTTAATATTATTTAAGACCACAGCCTGTAAGGAGGGAAGACCTGTAAACCAATAATTACGAAACAACATAATGTGTGATTAGGTGATATTATGAATGCATTCATCCCAGGTCCATTTTTATTTATTCAGAGAATCAGTCACACTTCCTCTTCAGGGCTTTGATATAAATATTCACCACAAAGATAGTTAATTAAAGAAGTACACTTTACTAATTGTAGACCACTAGGGACCATTTATTTTTGTCTGGAAAGACAAATATAGGCTGTCTCTTTCCACTGTGCAAAGCCCATCCCCAACCCTGTACCTGAACCTTGGATTTGTTTTCTCACATATTTAAGAAAGCACAATCCTGTATACATTAGCAAGAAGCAAGGGAAAATTTTTGCCATAGCTGAAGCAGTTTTAGCTGAGACCACAAACCTGAAGGCCAGGAAGACAGGGACTTCCACTGGAAGGGCAGCTAAGTCAGAGCAAAGAGCACGTATAAATTTGAAGGTGGACGACAGTGTGCCATGGTTTCGTCTGGGGAAAAGCGGGTAGCTCAATACTGCTAGCACAAAGTTCAGGTAAGAAGCATCAGGAGATGAAATTGCCGGAGTAAATAGGGGTCAGTCCCTGGAGGTTTTTCATGCCTCGTCAAAGAATTCAGACTTTATCTTGTGGGCAATGAGGGCTTATTGAAAGATGATAAGCAAGCGATATAAGCATAAATGCACTTTATAAAGACAAGTTTGCCATGAGTGAGAGGAACTTGGGAGGGAGGGAACTGAAATGAAGAAAAAGATAATGATTATTGCAATAGTCCAGGTGGAAAATCTTGAGAATCTGAATATTAACATTCTTTTTTTTCTTTTTTCTTTCTTTTTTTTTTTTTGAGACAGAGTTTCACGCTTGTTGCCCAGGATGGAGTGCAATGGCATGCATGATCTCGGCTCACTGGAACCTCTGCCTCCTGGTGAACATTAACATCCTTAAGGTTGCAAAACTAGCAGTTTGCAGACCCAGGGCTCATATCCAGTTATTATACCATGATCAAAGATTCATCAGCTTACCCTGAGGTTGTCAAAGATAAGTTAGGATTAATGAAGATCCAAGCTATGTGACTGTTAGCAAGTGACTCAAACTACATGCTTCTCTCTGGAAAATAAGACTTTTTTTTTTTTTTTTTTTTTAAGGAAGGAACTTTTTCACGTAAAATTTTTAAGAGCTATAAGGTCCATAAAACAGTCTTTCATTTGGTACCAGAACAAGGGCATGTAACAGTCTCTGTTCCAGATACAGTGATGGCTGAGAGTGGTAATGTGGCATTATGTCATAATGTAGCTCCAGGAAATACTTATGCAGCCTCCTCTCAACTCACTGCACTGTTCCTCCCAACTCCACTTCTCTAGGTTTTAGCTGGGCTGTCCACCATGCTAGGCAGAGCAGCTCAGTTACACCGATCATTACATCAGCGGAAGCTGTGCTTGCAGAGGAGTTCGGTAGCGATGGCATAGTTGATGTAGTAGCTAGGATTGTTGATAAGACTATGAAATGCTTCCAGGGTACCCCAGAAGTGATTATGGGTAAGCCAGGCATACAATTTCTAGGAATATCTATAGGTCCAAATATTTCATTGATGGAAATTTCAGTGAGAAAATCTTTCATGTTCCTGAAATTTGTAATCTTCTATGTTACTGAATAATTGCAATCTATTAAAATGTTTATCTGAAACACTGTTTAAACACTTTTATTTTATTTTTGGGAAAGATGATGCCCACCTCAAGGGACACTGTTAAGCTGATAATCACTTGAAAGTAGAGGAAGCCTTGATGCTAAAAACAACTTGATCTCTACCTCCAATGAAGCAACCAGTAGTCATCCCACAAGAGGGAATTCGAGTAACAGAATGTTTTAAAATTGCAGGCTTCACTTATAAACTGTCTACTTCCCAGGTGTCTGGCATGGCTCTGCTGATCAGGGCCTTTGGGGTCAGGCCACTTTGAGAGCAGGAAAGACAGGCTTGGAGAGCTGCCTCTTCAAAGCCCTAATCTGTCTGTCTCACCTGTCAGCCCTTGTAGAAACTTCACTTCTGACTGAGGAAGTCACATTCCTTAATGATATTCCCCCTGAACACATGGCCCTGACACTAGACTCATCCTGGGTTAATTTTCTCCTTTTCAACCTATTCCTGGACACTCCCTAACAGACATCTACTTCTTTTTGCCTTCCCATCGCTAACTGGATAGTAGAGCTTCTTGCCTCCATGACAAAATTCCTGCTTGAAATGCCCTCAGCTCCTTCTCCTGAATCCTAGTTGCTGAAACCTCAAGCTCTTGCTAAAGAACTCTTTGGGTGGAGGCAGCCCCAGAATGTGGCTGCAGAAACTATACAAGTTCCTGTCTGTTATCTGTTATAATCTCCAATGTTATTCTGGGATTCTAATTTTATCTTGAGATCACATACACATATAGAATACATATATAATACATATACATATGTATACATAATACATGTATAATAGACATAATAAATTATTAGAAATAAAATATATATTTATTATGTATGATATAGTATATTAATCATATATTAATATCATATTATATATATATCATGTAATATATTATGCTGGATATTATATGTGTTATATATTGTATATACATATATAATATATGTATTACATTGTTAGAGATACATATATAATATATAGTTATATATCATATATTTATATAAATATATAGTTATATATCATATATTTATATATAATATATAGTTATATATCATATATTTATATATAATATATAGTTATATATCATATATTTATATATAATATATAGTTATATATCATATATTTATATATAATATATAGTTATATATCATATATTTATATAATATATAGTTATATATCATATATTTATATATAATATATTATATAATATATAGTTATATATCATATATTTATATATAATATATTATATAATATATGTATTTTATGTGATAACACACACACAAACAACTAACAATTCTGAAGAGACAAATTTTCAGTATAAAAGTAGAAATATTTAGGGTGAATACAGCAAACATGAAAAAGAATTGTGCTGGGAATATCTCTTAGCTTCCAATCTTTGGTGATCCTCAGGATTCTCAGTCCGCATGGACACATGAAATGATTAAAATGATTCTGTTTTACTGGGATGGCTTGAATTAGTTGCACATTCAAAGCATGTGTCACTGAAGGGCCTCAGGCTCTAGTAAATGTACAAACACTGAGAGGCTACTATGTGTAAGACAGTCATTAGTACTTATGGGGTGGTAAACAGCATAGGCTTCATTTCTTAACCAGGTTTCAATGTGGTGAGATTTTATACACACACACACACACACACACACACACACACACACCTTTTACAATACAAAATGTATTATATTTATTTGCACTTATTTAAGAGTTAACATCACATGTCTCATGGGATATGAAAATGTTTTTTATATCATACTTTCTCTCATGTATTATTCAAAATTTTTACTATATCATACTTTCATGTATTATTCAAAATTAAAATCATATTGGTAGAAGATGATATCTTCATATTATCTTGTTAGAAATTCAAAGAATAAAGTATTTTACAAAGCAAATTCTAATGAAAAATTACTTTCAAGAGAAATCAAGCATCAAATAAATTTGAGCCAAATCTATTGGTCAAAGACACATCAATAACACTTGTGCCTTTAATCACTTCCCTGCACTAAACCTGCTTCAAGGGCTTCCCATTACCAACAGAGAAAACAAACGCACAAACAAACAAACAAACAAAAAAACATAAATTCCTTAGCTTGTTTTTTACCATGGTCTAGAATCAGACCTAGTCAGAATCTAATCTTCTTTTCTGGTTTCTTACCTCCCCACCAGCCCTTCTATACCCTTGGGCTCTAGAAAGACCACGTGATGCTCATTTATCTGATCGTGCTGCATGCATCTTTATCTGGATGCTTTCTCTAATGCCTTTCACTCTTCAGGAAATGCTCTTCCACATCCCTTTCACCGCTAGTGAATTGTGGCCCCTCTGGATCATTGAGCATCCGAACCCCCAGGAATCTTTACGAGAGGCTCAGTTTTTTTCCTGTTGCATAAGAGAAAGATACCATATGCTTGCTTTCCTCCATTTCAGCAGGAATATGGACACTCATAGTAGACTCTACCTTTTTCATCTCTGGATAACAATGCAAAAAAGATGAACCTGGAAGAATTTTTTTCCGGCATCAGAGATAGTTGCAGCGACAAAACATTCCCAACATTGTAGTGACAGCAGTATGGTGGCATAAACAGAGGCTTATTCTCAAAGCATGATTTGGAGTCTTATACCTGTCTGTATTGCCTTGGGGACGATTCCCTAGACCTCCGAGAGATGCTGTGAGGTCCTTAATGTATTCCAACAAGTTCCTCTCCTGCTCAAATTAGAGTACATTTCTGAAACTGAAGATCCTGGATGCTACACAATCTATCAAATCCTTTTCAAAATTATTTAGGGATCAGGACAAATTCCACCATCTTTGTGAATCTTTGTATTTCTAAATGGTAATAATGCCTCCATTTAATAAAAATCTTATAACATTTAATGTGCATATTTCCTTATACAACTTATTTTCTACTCAGTAAATACTTGTTTTTAAGTTTTATGTCTATAACTATAGTGTAAGTTCCTTGAAGGCAGGAACTGTGTCACATAAAACATATAATCCTGCCTTACAAAACCTGAAATAGCACCTTCCAGATTGAAAGGTCTTGTGATTGATGGAAGTGATTGAAAGAATAACCCAATATAAGACACAAATATTTATGAAACTGTTTTGACTAGGCTTATTAAGAGGGTTAAATGAGGTCATCCTCTTAAGTCAGATGTCTTGCTCATAGTAAACAGTAAACACCAAATAATATTGGCTATTTTTACTGACTTTTCACATATAGAGATATGCATATACACATACATATGTATAAATGCAACTGATTAATATATGTGTGTGTGTATGTCTGTTAAAGTCAACTGTTGACAGTTGATATATAACTGATATATATCAGTTGACTTTAACAGCTGAGCTACACAGAAATTGGCATGAAAATAATTTGTTCCCCATTCCTGTGTGAAGAAAACCTGCTCTAACTTCTCCAGTTGAGAACAAGTAGGGAGTTGCCTCCCTCTTGGGAAACTATAGATATGCTGCAAATCATCCTGCTTTTAACCCTAAGGGGATGAGGGAGAGAAGGAAATGTGAACATGGTGCTTGCCATAATGCAAAGAGGCATTATTAGGCATGTTGTGGTTAAGAGCATGCATTTTTGCACCAGGTTCTCACAGTTTGAATTCTAGGCCCATCACTTTACAAGATGTGTGATCTTGGGCAAGTTATTTAACTACTCTATTTCTTCCTCTAGTAAATAGACACAATAATGACATCTATCTCATAGAAATTTTGTAATGATCAAATATTTAATTTATGTAAAATAGTTAGATCTGTAACAAGTAGTTCCAGGAAAGAGAAAATATTTATTTGGTAACTTTACCCATCACTACTGTGACTGGTGTTTTACCTAATCTGACTTCCATCCCATCACCTATGCCACTTGTTTCCCCAACAATCTCCCTTTCCATACATTTCCCCATTCTGTAATTCTGTTCTTGGAGAAGGTGCAATAGCCTCAAGAGTTTATCTTCTTACTGTATACTGTTGGCTAGATAGATGTTGGCAAGCTGACTTGGTAACTTAAAGGCCATTGTTTCCATAAAAATAACTCGTGCTCCAAAGCATTCATACTCACTTCAATTTTTAAATATAACTATTTTGTTAGGATGCTGAAATTGGCATGCCTGGAGGTGAAGGAGACATTTGGGTGTGACTATAGACTGCAAGTAAAGTGTGGTTGAGAGATTAATATGTGTCTTTGTGAAAATGATCTGGAATTGATGCAAAATGAAGGCAGTGTCTTAGAGAATAATCTTCAAAATACTTTATAATGTTTTCACAAACCCCATTTTTTCATTAAATAACTTTTAAAGTAATTTGAATTTTATAAGAAATTATTGTGGGAGTTATTTGTAAGAAGAAAGGCTAATTTTACTCAAACAAATCATAGAGCATTATTTCTATTAAAAAAAGAATTCTATTTTTTCAAAAGACAAAAGTGAAAAAAGTTGTCAATTCTACTATATTATGTGAAAAGCATCTGTTAAAATTAAAACCAATACTTATGTTTTTAAAATTTATTGGTATAAAATTCATTTTTCAACTTATATAAAATAATTTTACGGTCCTTTGGATCCCAGTCACTATAAGGATAGGACATCCAGTGAGGAGGAATTATAAAAGAACAAATAGCAATTTTGCAAATTGGGATTTTGTTTCTCCTTATTTTCCATCAACTCTTGGTTAAAGATATTTAATGACTGACAAACTAATTTGTCTCAATTCTAATTTTAAATCTTGGTATTCTGTCAATGTTGCGATCTGGTAGCACTTACTGGATTATTTGAGCTGCCATAGATATATTGTTCATCAGACATGAAAAATTATATTTTGTTGGTGGCACATCATTAACTTATTCAACCATAATAGGGGCTTTGCATATATTTCAATTGTTGAACCTCAAATAATTGAAATGAAGGTGAAGATAATTTCTGAGCTATTTTAAAGAAAATCTATATATTGAAATGGAGATTCATTACCTTTTTGGGTTGAAAAATATGAAAGGCAGGTTCATTTCACTATTAATTTGCTTTAATATTGGTATTATACAGTATTTTTTATCTCAGTGAATATTCAGCAAAATCATCTCTCAATATGAATAAAGAATATAAAGCAAACATTTTTATCATTTTGTGTCAATACTCAAGTGAAATAATACAGTTTTGGAATTTTTACCTTAGTTTTAATAATTGCTATGTTTTATTAAGGTATTTTTATATGACACAATAATTATTTATATTTCTGGGGTACAATGTGATTTTTTGATCTATGTATACATTGTACATTCAAGCAAGCTAATTACCATATCTTAATAATCATTATTAAAGTTGCTACTGTCAGGTTGAAAGTGTCCAGCATCAACTTTGAACAAGAAACATATATCTTCAGCATATAATGCAAATATAGTTTTAATTAACCATTATTGAATATAACTGTCTTCCAAAAATACCAGGGGAAGGAAAGAAACATTCATTTATCAGGTATCTGGACTTTTTAGGAATTTTGTGTATGCTATTTTATTTAATCTTTACCAAAATCCTGAGAAGTAGAGATTATCTTCATTTTACTACGAAAGCAAGAGAGAAAAAGGGAGGAAGAAGAAAGAAAATAGCTGAGACTACTAAAGGCATTAAGATTTATCCTGTCACACCCAGTAGCTGGCAGAGCTAGTAATCCTCAGTAATCTGCCTAGATGTGAATCCAAAACCCATATTATCAACTTTAAGTTTCATTTTAAGAGCAGAGAAAGCCCACTCAGCATGCTGATATATTGCCATGTGTGACTTCCTTTTGATCTACCTCAGCACAGCATGAGAAAGCCTTATCAAGATGAGACTAGTAATTTCAACCACATTCCAAGTGGACAAGTTACATAAAATCTAGCATAAAAACAGATGCCTTACTAAAGCATAAATAGAACTAATTTTTATTTGCTTCTATTATCATTCTTTAAATCAATTACGTGTTATCCATGTAACATAGATAACCCACAGACTATTTTTTTCTTACCCTATTCTGGAGAATGGTAGAGGGAAATGAGATTAATCTAGACTCTAAAGATAAATAGACATATTCATCTATAAACATGTCTACTGTGTAGACACCTATATAGTAGAAACATGATGAGAACCACACAAATTATCTAGTAACCATATTAAAAAAATGGTAAAAGAACCGAGGAAGCTACATTTTAATAAAATATGTTATTTAATCAAATATATCTAAAATATTATCATTTCAATTTGTACACAATAGTAAAAAGTGTTAGTGAGATATCTTAAATTTCTTTTTTATACACAGTAGTCAAAATTTAGTGTGTATTTTACACTGAGAACACATTTCGATTCTTACACTAAATATCTTCAGAATTACTTTATTTTGATTTACATCTATCTTTATCTAAAACCCCATTTTGATTTAAATTTCATGAAATTTATGGTTAAATAATAGATTTACAAACTCAATTTGTTCTGAACATACTTTAAAGTTTTCTAATAATTAGCTGAGTATTAGCTTATAGTTTAAATTTAATGTAAATTAATTACAATTTCAGTTCCTCGGTCATATCAGCCACATTTGAAGAGCTCAGTAGCCACACATGGCTAGTGGTCATTGAATTGGATAACACAGAGCTCGGGAAGACAAAGTGAATATCTCCTAGTGATGCTATGAGCATTAGGGTAAGAAAGGAAATGTATTAGGTTGATGCCAACATAATTGCTGTTTTGCCATTATTTTTAATACACCCACCTAGTAAAACATGAGTCCCAAGTTTTGAGATTGGACAAGAGCTAGCTGACTGTTCTATTTGCTGAGGTGAGAAATAGAATGAGAAAGCATTCCAATTTCTTCTGCTTTAGTTAAACTGAATGCTAGCTGAGCTAATTCTTTATTTGTAGATGAATCCTGACTGGCTCTGACTTGGCTGGTCCTGGACTGTACTTTTCAGTAGCAATATCTCTGAATGTGGGTGTGTGAGTGTGAGTGAGAGCGTGTGTGGTGTCTATGTCTGGAGAGCAGGAATTCTTAAGTAAGTTACATTCCACAATCATCCCCCGTCACATGCATTTCAATCTTGGGGATTTCTACTGTTTTTTAAATTTACAATTATATATTATACTAATGTAGTCATAAGTATATATTAAAAACTAAAGTCATTATTAATTTTTATTCTTCTTTAAAGGCTTCAAAAGAAGGGTATATAAAGCAGTCTTTTACATCATGTTTATGTACTTTATAACAATTTACAACTTAAAGTTTTAAAATGAAAAAGTTGTATTTTGAAAATTATCAACCATATGCTTAACTTTTTTCTAGATTAGGTAAATTATCAATCCTATGGTTTACTACCATTGAAAAAATTAAATCGATGATTGATAAGGATGTTGTATATGAAAATGGATAGGTTAGAAGAATGCTATGAAACGTAAGGGCAACTTTGGAAGTTATGTTATATTTATTACATGTGGTATCTTCCTGAGTACTTTAGATGTGTTAATTCACTTGATCCTTAAAATAACCTATGATATAAGTTCTTTCATCATCATCATCTCTGCTTTAGAGAAGTGGAAACAAGGTAAATAACAAAGCCAGGCTCATACAAATGTTTAGACCCAGAGACAGATTTTCATGTGGAACTTTTATTGGTGAATTTTGTGAAAAGAAAGAAGGTTTATCTGTCAAACTTGCAGAGCCCTAAACTGAGGGTGACAGCCAACATATAATGGAACAAAATTCACATTCAAAATGGCCTTGATAGAACCAAAATTTTGCTTTATTAAAAATACCAACATTCTATTCCTGCTTGGAGATTAAAAATGACAACAACAACAAGAAAAGAATACACAAAACAGAGTGAAAAATATAGTCTTGATACCAGTTGACTTGAAAAAGAAATTGGAGTGCTTAGTTGACCACAGGTTTCAGCAACCAAACCAAAGATGATATCATTTAACGATGGTCACCACCAAATCCTTCTTCCAACATGCCAGCTACATATTTTTATATTGAATTAATACAAAAATATTGTTCACATATTTAGTACTGGTCAGACCTCAGCTAGAATATTGGATCCAGTTTTAACATCATGGTTTCAGACCAAGGAGAGAGAATTGAAAGTTTAAAAAAATTGATTTTTTTTGAAATATGGTCTGCTTATTATGCCATAAAAGAATGATTCAAAAACTACAGAAAGGAAGATTTAATTGAAGATATGATAGAATTATTTAATACTGGGAGGTGGGGTGGGTGCATCATGTGCAAGAAGGTATAGACTTATTCTCTCTAAAGTTCGAAATGGAAATTATAAGATAAATGGGTAAGACATGGGGATGTGCAGGAAGACAGATAAACTAAATTCAATAATGTAAATGCTTATCTTGTGAAGAGAGGAGGTCACATCCCTGGAAGTAAGTAGCCAGTGAATGAATAAATGTCAGCACTATTTTTGTAGTGCTATGTGAGTTGACGGATTTATATTAAATGACCACTGAGGACTGCTCAGATTCTATTAATTAATCTATTTTCACATTACATCTCTATTTTCTTCTGTAGCTAAAATTTTATTAAATGTTATTCTATATTAATGAGACTAAATCTTTGCTAATTTAGTAAACATCAAGTATAAATATGTTTAGATACAAATTGAGTAAAATAATAACTGTCCAAATAAACTTTTGTCTACAATTAAATTCTTGCAATAATCTCCAAATTTATTTTCTAAATCATAACACACTGAAACCTTTTAAGATAAAAATTTAATAGATTGGCATAAAGAAAAGCTAATTAATGAGATTTGAGTATCCCTTTGTACCTGTGAGGAGTCTGTCACTAAACCAGAAAATCTATTTCATTAAACAGTTGACTATGCTTATCTAAATTTTATGTTTGACTAGGACTAAACACTCCACAATACACCTTTAAAATATATATTATACTGTAAGAATCTATAGTTTTCTCTGTCTTAGGATAATTTTAGCTTCAAACAGAGGATTCAGGCTGTAGTGTTTTGAATAAATTCCTTGGCACTTTATGTTTTTGAAGTTCTTGTTTAATTTTTGTTATGAAAGATTTTGCTGGATTGAAACCGTCCATTTGATCTTTGCTAAAGAGACTAAAGGCTCTGGAAACAAATACCAGCTAGCTAATTATTTTAAACACAAATGTTCATTGGAGTCTACATCTTAGACCTGACAGGAAACACATGATTTTTTAACAATTACTCAGAGCTGAAAAAACAAAAATACACAGAGCTTTTCTGAGAATGCAAAAAAAAAAAAAAAAAAGAAAAAAGAAATGACTGGTGAGTCATTCATTTCAAATTCAGCTTAGTTTCTGCAGTTTCTCTCCTATATCTTAATTGAGACAGGAAGAATAGTGCTTTTTTCCTGAGACCAACAAATAGCCTAAGTATCCTAGAAAGTCCAAACCTGATATTAATAATGGCCTAACAACCCCCCCAAAAATACAACCATGGTAAATAATGCCACATGGTGACATTGCTAAATTTAAGTTAAAAATATATGTGTTCAGCGGCTCTGAGAAGCATTTAGAGTGATTGAATTTTATCTTGTTTATCAAATCCATACCTCACTGAATGGTTTGGTGATATTCATAACACATAGAATTATATCCGTGGATGAAGAAACTGTAGCCTAGGAATTTTGATATTTATTGTGTTACTACAATGTTTTTTGATTTGCTTAGTTTTTAATTCCATATCTCTAAGTTGTAGTGTGAAGTTTAATTCAGGATGACCTGTTATAGATGACAAATTACACAAGCTTATCATAGCATATGATTGGGAAAGTGTTTCATTCCCTCTTTTTTCTCTCTTTTCCCTTCACCTTCTCATCCTCCTTTTACTATTTTTATTCTCTCCCTCCTCCTCTTTCTCCTTTATTTTCAGTTTAAAAAGAAGCATGCTGTAAAAAGTTTTAATTCCAAACTATTTTCCTTTTACAGAATTTTTTTGCTTCAGTCATAAAATATTCTTATGAAGATGTAATGTTAAACGCAGACCAAATATTAAAAGCAAACAAAAAACTTTATTTGTGATTCTAGATCATTAAAGATTACATGTTTCTGTATATAATTTAAATATTTTATTATGAAAAACCATATCTAAAACTATAAATTTGAAGACTATTTTAAATTATTTCCAATTTCAGTTTCCTTAATTTTAAAGCTTAACCTGGTTTAGAAAAATTATAACCATTTTAAAGATTTTCTTATATATTCTTGTTCTATGACTCATTCTGTATTTACTTTGTTCACATTTATGTCAGTGCATGCAGCACACATCTGTGAATATGTTGAAGAAATACATAGTAATAGAAATTTGTGCCCCATAGTTGGAGTTCTAAGCTTACCTGATCATAGTGTGATAATTTTTTAAACTCCCCAATGCATTTCCAAAAGATGTGCATTGGCAAAAATTGATGACCTCTAGTTAGAGATAGCCACATGACATCATTTAACTTTGCTATGACAAAATAAGATTAAAAATTAAAGAACAGATAAAGAAGACAGAAATGAGCCACATTCTTTTTAAAGACTTTTTACTCAGGACTTATCCAACTGGGATCTTTCTCAGTTTTCCTTTGGGACTGTTCCATGGCAGGAAAAGAGGGAAAAAAAATTCTGTCACAGCAAAGTTTATGAGTGAGGACAGCCTATCCTGCCAAAAAGATCACAGATCAATGCAACCTCAATTCCCGTTTTAATGACCGATGCGGTCATTCTTTTTAAAGAACATTCCAGTGACTGGTGGAGAAGAATGAGGAGGAGAAGAAACTCAGAGAACACGCAGGAAGATTTTTGACTAATGGCTTGATACTAAAATTTTCTCAGACAGGATTCTTTTCAAGACTTCTTATACCTCCCAGGTTTTCCTTCCACTTTTCAGTAAAGTACTCAAGGAGCAGCAAGACCAGCAGGAGGTCGCTGTGATACTAGAGGGAATACTGGGATGCTAGCCATGAAGGTATCTACTTCCATCAGTCCAGAAGAGCAGCATCTCTTTCCTGAGGCTAACCATCCCATTGAAACTAATCTTTCAATCAGGAGATTGACTGAGAGGTGGAAATCTTTAGAATGAAAAAATCTCCACAGTCTGTGTGGAAGGTGAGGAAAGTTAAGTAAATAAAAGGGGAAAAAAGAGTTTAAATCCTGACACATACGGGTTTCCAAGTAAGGGCTTTACGTTTTCAAATAAAAAATATTACCCTGGTCTTCTTTCTAGCTAGTTAATACATAGGTTTAAAAAAGGCAATGAAATCTCTATGTAGCTTTCACATATCATTTGTATAGATAGCTATATATCTAGAAAATAGACCTTTGTGTAAGAACATGTGCAATAATGCAGGAGAAATTATTATGGGGTTTAAATTAAGCAAAAATCATATCCCTTTCCTGGCCTCTATCCCAATAATCTTTCAACTTGATTTTATAACACCACGCATTACACTTTTCTCAAAAGACATTGTGAAATTCTAAAATATATACAACAAAATTATATTTAATGTGTTTGATTTTGAAAATGAAACAATATACGACATCTAGAGCATTTAGGAGGTAGTACTTATGGGAAGCGGGTGGTAGAATATCCAATTGTGTGTGACATCTGGACCTAAGACCAGCAGTTCCTGCTCCAGGAAGGGCACATGACCAGTGGGCCCAGTGGTTCTTCAAGCTACTGTTATCTAGAAAATGGAAGAAAACCATGTCTTTGCCACCCAAAGGAATGCCCTTAACAATGCAATTATTCTTTTTAAATTGTAAAAGAAATCTTTAACACAAACACAGAGTAAAACAGTGATGTTTGCTTGTAATCACTGCAGGTCACTTTTGGCTTTCCAAAAAGACAAGAAATATACAGGGCTACATCATGGGTGCATAAGGGACATTGCAACAGTTATTTGTAGGTGGTATCACAACGAAGTGTAAATTGAACAACAGAATGTTCTGCAGTCTTCTTATCTTTTTAAGGTAAATATACTTGTAGGAAGAGCCCTTCATGATGCCAGAGAAAGTGGTTGTTTAGGTGGAAGATTTGAAAGACATCTGCCAGCTAATCCAAAAATATTTCTGCCCGCAGCTTCTGGTGTTACCAGAAAATTTCTCACCACTTCTTTGGAAGCTTATCTCTAAAATATGTGATAAAATGCAAACATGTTACTTTATAGCTGTTACAATCAACTCATCATCATTCTTTTTAATATTAGCAAGATTGTATTTGCTATGCAAGACAATTTAGGCTGAGATTGAGAAAACAGGGGTTTAAGAACAATAACAAAAAAGCTGGAAGGAACAAGATGCTCTGTAGCATAGCCCTGGGGAACCATAAGTGCTGAGATCAAAAAGCATGAGAGGGGCAAGGGCAAATGAAGCTAGTGAGAAATAAGTGATAGAAGTTAGGTCACTGCAGATTTTTTCTGTATCTGGCTCTACAGTCCTAAATTTCAGAATGATTTGTTCTTCTTTATAACTTCCAAAGCACTTTGTATTTCACCACTCGTATGACAGTCATTTTATACTTCCTTGTTTTGGCACTGGTTGCGTGTCTGTTTGTCCCTTGCCTATTTTTAATTGCCCAGGCTCTGTGTGTCAGGAAAAATTCCAGTATTCCCATAACATCTAACTGGAGGCCTTGTCCATAAGTCCTGGACTAATACTTGTTAAATTAAGAAATAAAAACAATACAATGAGGATGGTGACACTAAGATTATCACAAATGTGGAATCAGATTGTTGTTTTCACATAGTCCAAGATATAAAATTGGTGATCAAATTGCTTACCTGACTAGTTAGCATAATACATTCTATGCACTCACGTGATATTATTACTTTGTTCATTTATAGGTCCTGTTTGTTTCGTTTTGTTTTACATCTGTCCCCCTGACTGAACTTAGTTTTATGGGATGGATGAGACCAAAATGTATTTATCTTTTTAATATCTTTTATATCATCTTTAATAGTTTTCTCCCATTTCTCTAAACTGTAGCAGTTACTCCCCAGCCACCTCAATGTCTCTGACCACGTCTGGCATATGCCAAAGAAGCATGAGTGCTTGAAGTATGAAAGAAAAGAGAAATAAAGAAGAAGGAAACGAGGAATGAAGCAGAAAAAGAGGGAGGGAAGAGGCAGGAAATAAGAAATATATTTATACAATAATGTTATTTTCCTCCAAGGGAAGCTATCACTAAATGATATGCGCAAGCAAACAGCATTTCTGTTAGTGTACCATTTCATGCGAAGGGGCTGCACACTTGGGTCCTTGTGCTAACTAGAGCAGGCTGAGGTCAGGAATCAGCCCTGCAAAGGGAAAGTTACAGGGTGATGCCAGCAGCTTTATGTCTATTTCATCACATCACCACTGTTCCAGAATGGAACTCTTTACATGATCATATCATGCCAACTGATTTTCTTACTTTGCAGGTTAAACAAGCTTAAATGTAATATGCCCTTTTTCTGGGGTGTTTTACAAAAGGTTTTTGAGACATTAGAGCTACATTTCATGAGATTCTTAATTTAATGCTATCCTCAAATTCTGCTTTTAGTTATAGGAGTTCAACAAATCCATCTTGTCTTTTGGCGATATTGTTGAGAAAGAGTTTATTTTATCAAAGTCCATGATTTCATGGGTCATTAGCATGACCACGCAGCTACTACACAAAAACTGCCCAGGCAGCAACTTTTCTAAACAGGTCTCTGGAATGGCTCCATTATCCCTTGGTCTTTTATGGCAGTGCTTTAATACATGGACTGGATGCCTATGTTTTGACTGTGGGGGACATCAAGCTTCTATACACAGGGTTAGTTTGTCAAGTTTGTTTTTTTCCTCAGCCGACAAAAGCATACAATGCTATATGTATTAGGTAAAATCTTTGTCTTATTTTTCCATTCCCCAGTACACAGAGCCTACACACAAGAGGCATTTTTAATGAATTTTGAATGAGTGTACTTGCAATTCTGAGTAAACCAAAGCCTGTAAATGTTTCTTCCCCCAGCAATCTGATATAACTACAAGGATGGACTTCCTAGTGACATTTGGGAAAGGCTCATTAAAGAGGAAACTGATAGTTCAGATGTCAATACCAGTAGTTTCTCATTATGAGATCTGTAAGAGGGGATTCAGAGAACCAGAGTAATTTTAGAATTATGAGGTAAACTGACCATTCCTGATTTTTGTAAAAACTGTGTTATAGTCCTTTGGAGACTTCTGTGAGCCCTTCAGAGCCATTAAATGATTGAGAGCCACATATAAGGGTGGGGAGAAATGTGGGACACATTTTTCAACGTGATTTTGGCTCCAGGTGGATTTGAAGAAGGATGGCTTTGTCATTTGTAAAACTTCCATTGCTTGGTCCCTACATCCTAAGAAAACCAAGATAAATGAAATTATCACCGTAAAACATGTTTTAAAAACACAAATTGTCTATGTTTCTAAAAAGAAAAGTTTAACTTTAGTATACTTTTTCAAATGTGCCTTGGAAATTCTACAAGATTTATGCTAGTGCAGAAAGAATGCTTCCACCTTGCAGTAAGGATTCATGTGACGATTCAGCAGTGTTTTTAGCTTTGTAAAGCCAACATTTTCTAGCCTGCAGCAATACTCATGATTATAATGCATAAGAAAGAAGAAAAATAAACACAGTATACTATAACTCTAAAGGATTTAGAAGACTTTCTGTAATTCCCTGAGAAGTTTCCTGGAGTTAGATAGGGTAGAATTCTGTTATAGCAAATGGGATACTCAGAAACTCTTGTAAACTTTCAATGTTTAATAAATAGTTGAGTGAAGTAATTTTGTTGTTTTCAATCTGTAAAACTATGATCCTTCCCTGCCTCTCAACTAGTTATCCAACAAATAAAATACTATTTTATTAAAAATATGATTAGGCTGGGCACTGTGGCTCACACCTGTAATCCCAGCACATTGGGAGGCCTACATGGGCAGATCTTTTGAAGTCAGGCGTTCGAGACCAGTTTGGCCAACATGGTGAAACCCCGTCTCTACTAAAAATACAAAACACAAAAATTAGCTGGGCATGATGGTGCGCACCTGTAATCCCAGCTACTCAGGAGGCTGAGGCATGAGAATCACTTGAAGCCAGGAGGCAGAGGTTGCGGTGAGCTGAGATTATTCCACTGCACTCCAGTCTGAGATACAGAGAGAGGCTCTGTCTCAAAAAATATATACATGATTAAAGAAGAGGACAATCTGATTTTGTGTTTAGACTCAAAGAACAATGGTTGTCACAAAAGGAACATGCCCTAAAGTTTCATATGGCCTCTATTGAACAACAAAAATACTGGAAAGAAATGTGGAACAAATTTGAAAGAAACGATCCTTTCTATACAGAAGTGTCCCAAGTCAGCAATCATTCAGCTCTCTTAAGAATGATCCCAGATGTCTCCTTAGTAACAAATTTGGTAAAGAGTCTATAAAGTGCTTCTGATGTATCACTAAGAGCAAGTCAAAAGTCTTGGAGAATTCTCAAAATATACTTAGACATAAAATAGATTATTGGTTTGGGTAAGACTGTGGGATGTGTGTTATTGCCTCTGAAGGTATTTACAGGAAAGCAATTTCTTATAGCCTTCCGTGGAAGTCATTCACTCTCAACCTACAGAAACCAATGTTCAGACATGTAATTCAAAACTTCAAAACAATTTCATAACGTGGACTGCATATATATACACACAACTCTGAAGAGATGTACAGAAGGAAAAAAAGAAGACACATGGCACAAGCAAAACACTACCTAGGGTCTGTATGAGCAAAAGTATTAATACTTGTCAGTATAAAAGTATTACAAGAAAGCTTGAGAGAAACAAGCAAAATTATTCATTCTGTTAAGGGAGTTCAGTAAAGTGGTAAGATTTTTTAAAAATCATTTTTATTCTAGCAATATCTAGGTCAAAATGTAATCAAAGACTATACCTTATACCAAAGAAGCAACAAAAATATAAAACACTTAAGACTACTCTTAATCAAACCCAAAATATATACATAAAAATATTAAGCTTTGTTGATAAGCTTTAAAAATAATTTTTATAATTATGAACAAGAAGACTAGTTAACATGAAGATCTCAATTATTCCCAAAGTAACTTATTGGCCTCCTGAATGCCAATCCAAAATCAGGAAAGGGAGGAAAAATTTTAAACAGCTAAAAATTTTCTGAGAAAAATAAAGTACAGACAGTCCCTGATTTACAATGGTTCAATGTAAGATTTTTTTCAGTTTTATGATGGTGCAAAACTGATACAATTCCAATATAGTAGTCAATAAATTATATGAGATATTTTCTTCATTAAAAAAATGGCTTTGAGTTAGATGATTTTGCCCAACTGTGGGTTAATGCAAGTATACTGAGTACATTTAATGTAGCCTAGGGTTAGCTATGATGCTTTGTAAATTAGGTGTATTGAATGCATTTTCAAAGTACAATATTTTCAACTTATGAGAACATATACTATCAGAGCATAATACTATCATAAGTTAAGAAAATTACAAGACAATGAGGAATATTACATGATGATATAGGAATCAACTCATGGGAAAGATATGATGATGCTAAATGTGTATACACAAATCAACAGACCATCAAAATACATGAAGGAAACTGATAGCACTGAAAGAAGAAATAGACAAATCTACAACTATAGTTAGGGACTTCAACATCGCCTTTCAGCAACAGATAGAATGAATATACAGGAAAACGAGGACATAAGAGATCTGAACAAAGTAGAATATCCAATAGAATATAACTAATGTATATAGAATACCCTGTCTGACAACAGCAGAATACTCGGTAGGTTGTAGTTCTTCTTAATCGCATTGATGTAATTTCAGCTGTTAATTCTTTAAAGGTTGGTGAAATTCTCCAGTGAAACCATCTGAGCCTCGAGAACTCTGTATTAGTTCTTAAAACTGCATATGAATGTACAATTATCTTAGCGAAAACTTCAACAGAAACAATAAAACTTGGATGTTGAAATTTAAAGTTGCACTTACAGCATTTTTCTTTTTTTTTTTAAGGAGTGATTTTAAGATAAGTGAAGATAAACAAAGATAAGGAAGAAGCAGCAAGCCTAAGATTAAAGCAGTGGGTTATAAAACAAAGTAGAAATTAAAAAAAAAAAAAAAAAAAAACAGCCAACAGCAAATAAGGGCAAAGAGAATTCCAAAACAATGCCAAAATAGTTATTGACAATGGGACGTATCTCAAGATAATAAGAGCTATCTATGACAAACCCACAGCCAATATCATACTGAATGGGCAAAAACTGGAAGCATTCCCTCTGAAAACTGGCACAAGACAGGGATGCCCTCTCTCACCACTCCTATTCAACATAGTCCTGGAAGTTCTGGCCAGAGCAATCAGGCAGGAGAAGGAAATAAAGGGTATTCAACTAGGAAAAGAGGAAGTCAAATTGTCCCTGTTTGCAGATGACATGATTGTATATCTAGAAAACCCCATTGTCTCAGCCCAAAATCTCCTTAAGCTGATTAGCAACTTCAGCAAAGTCTCAGGATACAAAATTAATGTACAAATATCACAAGCATTCTTGTACACCAATAACAGACAAACAGAGAGCCAAATCATGAGTGAACTCCCATTCACAATTGCTTCAAAGAGAATAAAATACCTAGGAATCCAACTTACAAGGGATGTGAAGGACCTCTTCAAGGAGAACTACAAACCACTGCTCAATGAAATAAAAGAGGATACAAACAAATGGAAGAACATTCCATGCTCATGGGTTGGAAGAATCAATATCGTGAAAATGGCCATACTGCCCAAGGT